>NC_072772.1:35525285-35552785 GCF_022539595.1 Amphiprion ocellaris
TCACGCAGCACTATAAGACGACTTTGTTTCCATTCTCCGGTTGTGCACCACCTTTGTTTGTGCTACATTCATTAACTTTTTGCCCTTCATTATGGCTTCCAAGCATAAATCCGATTCTTCTGATGCTTTGAAGGAAAGGAAAGCCATCTCCATGGAAGTGAAATTATGTAGAGTAAAACACTCGGAACATTACTTTTCCGAAGAACTAATTGATGTTGTGATGCATGCAATGGCTTTGTTTATATTTTTGCTGAAATTCCGACTTATGGCGAAAATTTATTTACGTCAGTCTGTAGGAACACAACTCTGATGTAAGTCGAGGACCCCCTATGTTTGATTAATCCATGCATTCATGTTTTTCATGTTTACTTGAATATGTTGCTATTGAGGTGAGATTTCAGTTGCGGCTTAAAGAACAGCCGCTGAGCAGAAACTTGCAGATCAAAGGCAGCAAAAAATTCGACTTATTCAAAGTCTGTATAAATTTTATCTGCTACAGATTATATTTAGATACAATAAACATGTTAAACTAAATACATTAGAGTGGATTGTGTAACAAGAAAATGTTAATTTATGTATTAGTTTTTTCTAAAATATCCCATCTTTCAGTGGAGTGTCCACTAGTAGTGACTGTTTTCTGGTTCATATTAGAGAAAGATGTTTAATACAAAAAGTTCACAGTGACCAAAATACACGTTTATTTCAGTTTTTAAAAAATATTTATTTGTATTTAGAGGTGCTGTCTTTCCTGAACCTTAACTCTAGTGTTTTGTAGTCGAGCGCTTTCTATGCCCTCCATCCACCCCGATCTCCTCCTGGCATAATTTTATTACCACCACACAGTGAATTATATTTTAGTAATGTAGCACTAATATAAACATCATTTCTAGCTTGAACTTTAACACGTAAATAATAAATGAAACGTTCATTTTTTCACATGTAAACATTTAATCTGTTTGTGATATGTTGCCGTTAAATCAAAACAATTTCACAAATTAATCACATGAAGAAAAAAAAACTCCCACGTCCACATGTATTCAGACATGTTTTTATACAATATACAGCTTTTAAAACAATATTTTCCAGTTAACATCACATTTAAAACTTCTCTTTGTGAGGTTTTTGGCCATTTAACATGTCATTTCTAGCTTTTGTGCTGAGTTTTTGAAAGAGAAATAAGATGAAATTCAGAAATTTTCATTCGTTGTGGTTTCCCCAAAACACAACACATTTCACATTTTATTGCCGACATACAGCGTAAACTGATTTAGAATTCCAAGGGTTTCTTCTGTTTTCTCTAAATAAATGGTTTCCACAGGACAAGATGAAAACCACTGATTAAAATATGTAGCTTTATCACATGTAAAATGGCTCTAAATGTGTTAAATGCACATTTGGTGAGTTTATAGTGTTTGAAGTTGTTGAAAAAGTGCTTTGCGTTCAGTTAAAATGGCAGCTGGATGTGAAGTCGGATCACTATTTCAGGACTAGTTTATCTCGGTTTAAAATGTCAAGTTCATCCAAAGATGTGCAACTAAAAACAAGTTTTGTAACTCGCTGCCGGTTAGCGCTGACTTGAAGGTCATTAACCGCCACGCAGGACTCTGTCATGGTGGCCCATTGCTAGCTAAACCCCTACGAGGCTTTATGCCGCACAAACAAAACAATCACAACTACGCTTTATCAATTTGGATTTGAGGATTAGCATTGTAGTGGTTGCTTGCTTCGAGTATTATCTTGTTGGGTAGCTGAAACTGTTTTTGTTGTTGTGGAAACTGCTTTATCAACAGCGGCAGTGACGTTTTTATTAAGCTCAGCTCTTCAGTTACAGCCAACGATCCCACAAACCAGCCAGTGGCAGCTTTAGCGTTACATTTACACTAATTTTCAACTTTTAGTTGTAGTACCAGTTTCTATAATTGTGTTAATAACCTGCTAAACATCTGATTTGTTGTTGTTTCTTAGGCAGTTTTTTGTGTTGCAACTCAATTTTTCTTCATGTTTAATTGACACAGATGAGCCAAAACTACCTTAAAACCACCTGCAAAAGACTCTGAAGTCATTGAGAGTTGTGGCAGCTTGACTTGTACACAATTTAGACAGACAAACTAGATAAATATCTCAGCATACAGACGACACTTTAGGCAGTCCTGTTAATGTTTAGTGTTAGACTTATTGTAAGGTAATTAGCTGCACATATAAACTGTAAAAAGGTTCACAGTTTGGCTGGTTAGTCTCATGTTTTTTTTATACATTTTTTGTCGGATTAGTCGAGTGAATTAAACGTTGCACAGTTTTTTAAAAAATCTGAACAGGATCCTTATTGACGAAGGACCATAAAAGGCACGTTATCGAAGCTTTCCCATTAAACCGTCACAGTAAAGTCCATCGTTGTGGTCGGAAGTGAGGCTCTTTGTGTTAAGAAAGTCTTAACAAACCAGTAAAAGGTCCAACATTGACTTGCAGACCTGAACTTTTGGTTTGTTTAATGTCTTTCTAATGGACGACCTCCAGGACGCTACGGTCCTTGTTTCGGCACCCAGGTGAAGTTCCACCGCCCTCCAGTGTCCTTCCTGACGAAGGCCTGGCCCTGGGGGAAGCTGTGGGTTTTGACGCTGCTGGACGGGCTGAGCGACATGCTGAACGCCAAATCTGAGCGACCGCAAGGCATCGGCGGCGCTGCAGGAGACCAATGTAATGCTGACGGATGTGTTGGGCTGCCGGGTGTCCAGGGCTGGTTGGAGGTCGACATCTGGGGGAAGTGGACTCTTCCTGCTGGAGGGCTGAACTGGACTGAGTCCTGAGAGTCCAGAGTGTGGATTCGACTCGTGGCAGCGATGGAGCCGATCTTGAAGGTAGTGGAGGTGTTCCAGCTCCTGGTCACCTCGAGATGTTCGGTTGGTCTGTCGGCAGTGACGTCAGCTGATCTGTTGCAGTTCTGATTGGACTCGACAGGAGTCTGGCTGCCAGGTGTCCAAAGCTGGTTGGAGGTCGACATCTGGGGGAAGTGGACTCTTCCTGTTGGTGGGCTGAACTGGACTGAGTCCTGTGATGGCGTCCGGCTGTGAGACCAAAACATGGGAGGGTTTTCTGAGTCCAGAGTTTGGACTCGACTAGCGGCAGCGATGGAGCGGATCTCGAAGGCAGTGGAGGTGTTACAGCTCCTGGTCGCCTCAAGATGTTTGGTTGGTCTGTCGGCAGTGACGTCACCTGATCTGGTGCAGTTCTGATTGGACTCAGCAGGATTTCCACAGTCTGGTTGGCTTTCTCTGAACCTGTAATCATGAGTGGATCTTTGGCAGAAGCTGTGGACGGACAACGGCGTTGACGAGGCAACCAGAGAACCGAACGATGAGCTGAGGTTGTCTTCAGGAGACGACGAAGGCGTGACGGCAGCATCGTAAACTAAACCTCTGGGGCTGCAGTCGGACAAGGACTCATTGGGCGTGTCGATGGTGTCTCGGTCCTTCAGTCCCAGTGTTCGTAGCACCCAGAGGTCCAGGTTTGGTTCTGAGGGGGTTGAGGACTCGGAGCAGAACTCGGCAGTGAGGTTCCTGCAGACTCTCTTGCTGAGCTGCTGATGGTTGAAAGTTTCATTGTTGAGGTTCCTCTTCAGCATCCTTCTTCCCTTGGCAGTTAGTTTCTGTGAGGACAGAATGAGATGCAGTTATAGCAACAGGCCATCACGGTTTTATTAAACTGTTTTAACAAATTAGGTGCTGAATTACAGTGCCCTGAAAAAGTATTTGCCCCCTTCTCGAATTCTTATTTTTTTGAATATTTCCCCCCATTAAATGTTGAAGACCATCAAACAAACCAAACAAAATACAGTTTTTAAAAGATGATTTTATGTTTTTAGGGGGAAAAGCTATCCAAACCTATCTGGCGCTATGTGAAAAAGTAATTGCCCTCCTTGTTAAATCATTAATTAACTGTGGCTAATCACGTTTTGGAAAGCAAGTTCAATTTAACCGACCACACCCAGGCCTGATTACCTCCAGACCTGTTCAATCTAGAAATCACTTAATTAGAACCCGTCTGACTAATGAAGTCGGCCAAAAGATCTCAACAGAATGCCACGATCCATAGAAATTAAGGAACAGATGAGAAATAAAGTAACTGACATCTGTTTCGGTTGTTGAGCTAGGTAGCTTTCAATGTTTTTCCCCCTTAATAAATAAAATTAGCATTTATAAACTGCATTTTGTGTTTACTTGGGGTTATCTTTGTCTGACATTTACAGTTATTTGATGATCTTAAACATTCAATGGGGAAAAAAGTACAAAAAAATAAGAATTGAGAAGAGGGCAAATACTCATACGGTGTATGAGAAAATTTATCTGCAGAGACTGAAAACACATCAACAATTTGTTCTTGTACTCTTAACAGGAAATTTACCATTGCCAGGTCTGTTATTTATCTGTGCCAGAGGTGCACTCATGTCTGTTTATGAAAATATTTTGATTTTGACCAACATCGTCTGAAACTCCACCTTCTCTGCTTCAAAATCTTTGTTCAAATATTGTCCTTAATCCTCGTAGTTATGCTCCTCAGACATACAAAAGTTATATTAACCATGTAATGTATCAAATAATAAAACTCCCTTTGATTTGAAGCACACTTTCTCAAAAATTAGATGCTTTACTTCAGTAAAAGTACAATGTCAACATAAAAACATCCCAGTACAAGTAAAAATACTGCAATAAACATCTTAAGTACATTATTATGAGCTCAAAAAGCTCCTTGTAACTACTAAATTATGGTTTTATTTTGTTCTTTTTGATCCTCAGACCAAAGGTTTAAAGATGAAGTGTCTCTTAAAACTTTAGAAAGTGTCACAAACCAAAAAAATTCAGGTTTAATCTGAATTAGAGGTACTCTGTTGGGCCTGTCTCACATGTCTGAGAATGTGTCTTAGTGTCTTAAAATACCACAAAGATGGTTAATTTCTCCATGACTGTGTAAGTCTTGGTTTTAATTCTGTTCTAAATGGGCTGTTTTAGTGTCTGTAGCTTTGAATGCAGCTGAGCTTCAGGAAGAAAACTCTCTTTGTGCCTGTGATAGACAGATAAACGGACGGATGAGTGCGTTTCACAAGGACTTTCTAACTTCTTTCTCTCTGAGGACAATTTTACATGAAATATGTGTGAATTCTCAGTACAGATGTCTTTAGCTCTTGTGTTTGATGAATTTGTCATATTCCAGCAGGTTTTATATGAAATCTTAATTTGTAAAGCTGTTAAATACATTTAGGAGAATAAAAAGTGCAATATTTCCCCCTAAACTACAGAAAAAACATATGAGATAAACAAAAAGCTCCATGAGTTACAGTAAAAGGGTCTTATGGGAGGTTTAGGAAGCAACAAGGACCTAATTGCAGTAATTTTTGGGATATAATCTGTGTAATTTGATGGGTATTATGATGCTCTAACCTTGGCCTTCTGCTCCAGGTTCCTCACGAAGGAGGAGTTGAGGAACTCTCTGAGCTTGTTGTTCTCCTCCTGCAGTCTGGCCAGTTCCTCCTCCCTCTGCAGCAGAGTGTCCTGCAGCTGGAAGCATTTAAAGCACACTTAAAACTTCTTCTTTCTTTCCTGGAGGACAAATCCAGGCCTTAAACTACCCCTCGAGGAGCTCAGTACAAGGGAACACCAAAGTTGCCTCTGTCGCTTAGCTTCACTCTAAAACACTGATTGTTTAAAGAAATGTGACACAATAGAAATTCAGAGTTAAAAAAGATGTTACCTGTTTGTTTCTCTGCAGGTGAGGTGAAATCTGCTCCGTCCACATCAGACCAGCAGGAGGAGATCCATAGAAACCACATTGAGACTCTGACAGAAAGACGCATAAACAGTCAGTAATGTTATTTTTTAAATGTTTTTCCTTGTTTACTGACATCTTAAAGCTGAAAACACCAGTGGAAGAAGTGTTCAGATTCTTTACTTGAGCAAAACTGACACTAAATTAACATAAAAGTCCAGCATTTGAAGGGCTAATATCAAAGTATTCTGAAGATAAGGCTTCTATAGGTTGATAAAAAGCAAATTCTTCTTAGTTATGGAAAGAAGCTAAAGTCACAAAAAGACACGAAATACACAGCTAAAGTCATAGAAAGACAGCTAACTACATGGCTAAAGCTGTGTATTATATGTCTTTTTGTGACTTTAGCTGCATGTTTAGCTTCTTTGTATGACCCTAAATGCATAGTTAGCTTATTTCTGTGACTTAGGCTACATAGTTAGCCTCTTTCTATGACTTTAGCTTGGTAGTTAGCTTGTTTTGATGACCTTAGCTGTGTAGTTATCTTTCTTTCTAGCTGCATAGTTAGCTTATTTTGATGACTTTAGCTGTTTAGTTAGCTGTCTTTCTGTCACTTTAGCTGTGTATTTTGTGGCTTTTTGTAACTTTAGCTCCATGTTTAGTTTCTTTGTATGACCTTAAGTGCATTGTTAGCTTATTTCTATGACTGAAGCTACATAGTTAGCCTCTTTCTATGACTTTACCTGCGTAGTTAGCTTATTTTGATGACCTTAACTGTGTAGTCAGCTTCTTTCTATGACTTTACTTGTGTCGTGTCTTTTTGTGACTTTAGCTCCATGTCTAGCTGCTTTGTATGACCTTAAGTGTATTATTAGCTAATTTTTATGACTGAAGCTACAAAGTTAGCTTCTTTCTATGAATTTAGGTACGTAATTAGCAGTCTTTCTGTCACTTTAGCTGTGAGATTTGTGTCTTTTTGTAACTTTAGCTGCACGTTTAGCTTCTTTGTATGACCTTAAGTGCGTAGTTAGCTCATTTCTATGACTGAAGCTACATAGTTAGCCTCTTTCTATGACTTTACCTGCATAGTTAGCTTGTTTTGATGACCTTAGCTGTGTAGTTAGCTGTCTGTCTATAACTTTACCTATGCATTTCGTGTCTTTTTGTGACTTTAGCTTTAGCTTCTTTCCATAAGTTAAGCTGCACAGTTAGTCTTTTTGCATGACTTTAGCTGTGTAGCTAAAGTTGGTAAAAAGCACATTTTTGCTCTTTTTTTGGATAACATTCACATAAAACAGTAAATTAAACTATCAGAGAGTAGATAAAGTCATTAAAATTACAACTATTAGCAATAAAACAGGATCATTAAAGAACATTTGATACATTTTTACAGATTAATCTTCTCTTACCAGGTGTTTAACACGTCATTACATTGATATTTATAATCCAGTATGGATCATTTGCAAAAATAGGTGCTTTTACTTTTGTTTCTTTAAATGAAAAAGTTAAAAGCAGGACCTTGTATTAATTTTTCTACTCTGTTTATGCTGCTTTTTGAAACATTAGGGAACAAATATACTGTAATAATTCACATTCATAAGTCAATTTGGTTGCATTTACTCAAGTATAATAGACTTTTTTTTGTTTATCAGATGATCAGAATAACAGAAAAATGCATAGATTTCTCCATTCGCTCTCAAAAGCTGTGTAAAATGCAAAAAAGAAGTCTGAATCAGCCACTAGATCACAGTTTCTCAGTGGTGGATCCGGAGGAGGACGTTAGCGACACATTAGCATCACCTTGTGGCCGCCGGAGGAACTGTAGCCGACAGATTTCACAGATAAAACTGGCTCAGATCAGCTCTGACAAATTGAACCCTTCGAACGAGGAGACGCGGAGAAAATTAAAGGATGAATCTCAATATATAAACCGTCCGGATGTTTCCGTCTGCGGTGGAGAGGCGGATCGCTCACGTGGAAACTCCGCGGTTTGATAAATGAGTCTGACTCTGCTGAACGTAGCATTTACAGAAATATTCCTCTCATGAGGGGAAGTTCGGCGGAGCGAGGCTGCTCTCTGATTGGCCAATCAGAATCCTGCATCCTGAATAAACCCTCCTATAGTTGTTGTTTGGACTCACCAAATGCTGCCGACGGCTCGTGTCGCTTCTCTGCGAGGTCACAGAGGTCACCGGGGTCACGGGCCCAAATGGAGGCCAGGGTTTCCATGGGAACGTCAACAGTGTCTGGGCCGATGATGAAGAGGAGGAGGAGGAGGAGGAGGAGCAGAGGGAATCCCTACAGAGAGACAGAAGCTGAATGAAGAGATGGAAGGAGGGAGGGTGAATGTGTGTTTGTGTGTGTGAGTGCTATCTATGTGGGGACCAGCTTCGGTTTACGGGGACGTGTTGTGTGATCAGCAGTGCCAACGACTGTGTTGATATGGAGATGATCAACACTTCAGCCACATTTTAGCAACACGAAAAGCAACAAACACCTGAACACTGCAGCTCCATGTTAATCTAATGATTAGGACACCGTGTTCAATAGTGCAGTCTGCCCTCTACAGGGAGATAAAGGAACTACACTGTTAAAAAAAATCCTTTTAACTGTAATTTGTTGATTTATTTTACATTTTACAGTTGTTTTATAGATTGTCCTTGGTTTGTTAAACTACAGATAATAACTAGTAGAAGCACAAAAAAGTCATAAGTTACACTTTAACTGTAAAATAGACAAAAAAACAGCCAAAACATTAGCTTTTAACTATAGTTTTTTGTTTGTTTGTTTTGACTATTTACAGTTGTTTTACAGATTTTCCCTGGTTTGCTAAACTACAAGTGATAAATACTAAAATCACAAAAAATAGTAATTTACACTTTAACTGAAAAAAAAAACAACAACAACAAAGAAACAAACTTGCCAAAACAGTAAATAATGTCCACATCATAAATCTGTGTTATTAAAATTCCCTCTTTGCAACGTTTGGCCATAAAATAACTTTTTTTTACTGTATTTAATTGAGCAAAAATAAATTAATTAAAAAATCACTACTTTTACAGATATTTGCAGATTTACAGATTATTTTACTTCACAAATTTTCTCCATTTGTTAAATTTCTGAAAATATCTAGTAAAATCACAGTAAAAACTATTAATTTACATGTTGACTGAAAAAATACTAACCAAAACTGTACATAATGTCCACATCAAAAATCAGTATTTTTATAAAATAGTCATTTGTTGTTTTGCAATGTGTGACCCATAAAAGGACATTATTTCACTGCATTTATATAAATAGCAAATACCCCTTTTACCCATTTTAGCTTGTGTTTCTGTTTACATTAATGATTTTACTTTCTAGAAGACAATCAATTTAATAAATAATTTGCAATTTAATACTTGTAAGTACTCGATTTAAAGGAGGCAGCTTACCTGCCTAGTCACATTAATTTCACTAGTTCAAAATGATATACAGCTAGAGAGATATGCTAAGATAGCTAATTTTAGCAGGAGCTTAAGTGTATTTTTAATTTCTTTATTTCTCATCACAGTCTCATTTAGATTCAGCTTTAATTAATGTGAAAAAAAGTATTTAAATAGAAAATTTTTATTGACAAACAACAACTAGGGATAAATCAATAACTAGGCTTGGGATTAATTTTAGTCACAGCTAGCTATCGCTATCTCAGCAGTTACCTTTCACCAGACAGAGACTTTTGACTTTAGCTGTGTAGTTAGCCTCTTTCTATGACCTTAAGTGCATAGTTAGCTTATTTCTATGACTGAAGCTACAGAGCAAGCTGTCTTTCTATAACTTTAGTTGTGTAATTTGTGTATTTTTGAGGCTTTAGCTGCATATTTAGCTTCTTCTATGGCCTTAAGTGCACAGTTAGCTTATTTTTATGACATAAGTTACATAGTTAGTCTCTATCTATGACTTTAGCTGTATAGTTAGCTTATTATGATGACTAGCTGTGCAGTTAACTTCTTTTCATGACTTCAGTTTTTTGATTAGCTTCTTTCTATTATGTAAGTTGCACAATTAGATTGGTTTTTCATGACTGTAGCTGTGTAATTAGCTTATTTCTATAACTTTAGTTTTCTGGTTAACTTAACTTAAGCTGCACAGTTAGCCTCTTTCCATGACTTCAGCGGTGTAGTTAATAATAATAATAATAATAATAAATTTTATTTATAAAGCGCTTTTCCAAAAACTCAAAGACGCTGTACATAAAATACAATAAGATAAAACAAAACTGTTAATTAAAATCAATAGATAGTAAAACAAGTTCAAGATAAAATACAGAATCACTTAAGGAAAGCAGATCTAAAAAGGTGAGTCTTTAAAAGGGATTTAAATGTGGTGAGGTTGGTGCAGTCACGGAGGGCATGGGGGAGTGAGTTCCAGAGTGTGGGGGCGGCAATGGCGAAGGCTCTGTCCCCCCAATGTCGCCGGCTGGTCCTGTGCGGGATGGAAAGGAGGTTTGTGTGGGAGGAGCGGAGATTCCTGGGGGGGGTGTAGGGGAGGAGCAAATCGGTAAGGTAAGAGGGGGCAAGATTATGGATGGACTTGAAGGTGAGGAGAAGCAGTTTGTACTGGATGCGGTGTGAAATGGGGAGCCAATGGAGGTTCTGCAGGACGGGGGTGATATGGTCGTTAATGTTGTTCTAAGTTTTTAGTCACATAGTTGGCTTGTTTTGATGACTTGAGCTGTGTAGTTGATGTATTTTTATGACCTTAGCTTTGCTTTGTGGTTTGCTTCTTTCTATAACCTTAGCTTTGGGGTTAGCTTCTTGCGATAACTTAATCATAATCTGCTTAGTTTGCTTTACTTGATGACTGTAGCTGTGTAGTTAGCTGTCCTTCTCTGACTTTGGCTGTATAGTTAGCATCTTTCCATGACTTTAGCTACATAGTTAGCTTATTTTGATGACTTTAGCTGTGTAGTGAGCTTCTTTCTGTGACTTTAGTTTTTTGATTAGCTTCTTTCCATAATCTAAGCTGTACTGTTAGCCTCATTCTGTGACTTTAGCTACATTGTTAGCCTCTTTCTATGACTTTAGCTATGTGGTTAACATTGTTCTATACTTTTAGCCACATAGTTGGCTTATTTTGGTCACTTTAGCTGTGTAGTTAGCTTCTTTCTATAACCTTAGCTTTGTGGTTAGCATCTTTCCTTAACTTAAGCTGCACAGTTAACTTTTTTGATGACTCTAGCTGTGTATTTAACCGCCCTTCTCTGACGTTAGCTGTGTAGTTAGCCTCTTTCTGTGACTTTAGTTGTGTTATTAATGTTGTTCTATGCGTTTAGCCACACAGTTAGCTTGTTTTGGTGACTTTGTGTAGTTATTGTCTTTTCATGACTTTAGCTACATAGTTAGCCTCTTTCTGTGACCTTAACCATGTAGTTAACATTGTTCTATGCTTTTAGCCACATAGTTGGCTTGTTTTAGTCACTTTATCTGTGCAGTTAGCTTCTTTCTATAACCTTAGCTTAGGGAATAGCGTTTTTCCATACCTTAAGCTGCATAGTTAGCTTTTTTGATGACTTTAGCTACATAATTAGCCTCTTTCTGTGACCTTAGCTGTGTAGTTAACATTGTTCTATGCTTTTAGCCACATAGTTGGCTTGTTTTGGTCACTTTAGCTGTGCAGTTAGCTTCTTTCTATAACCTTAGCTTTGTGGATAGCGTTTTTCCATACCTTAAGCTGCATAGTTAGCTTTTTTGATGACTTTAGCTGCGTACTTAGCATCTTTCTATGACTTTCACTGTGTAGTTAGCATCTTTCTATGACTTTAACTGTGTAGTTAGCATCTTTCAATGACTTTAGGTAAATAGTTAGCTTCTTTCTGTGGCTTTAGCCACATAGTTTGTTTTGATGACTTTAGCTGTGTGTAGCTAGCATCTTTCTTTAATTAGCTTCTTTCTATAACTTTATCTGTGCAGTTTGCTTCTTTCTGTGACTTTAGCTGTTTAGTTAGCATCTTTCTGTGGCAGAGTGCAGTTATTATGCTAATACATCTTTTAGCTCACAGCACGTCTCTAAGCCAGAGTGCAGTGAGTTCAGCCTGCAGTACTACAAAGACTCAAGGCAGCAAAGTATATTTACTACAGTTTTTTCTTCATTTTTTTTAGCTCAGTTGTATAGTTGTTAAATTACAAAGCGTCAGAAAATCAGATTAGAGTTCTAACTCATATTTTTTTTCTCATTTTAGAAGAAAAAACAGAAAAACTTCAGCACAAAGTTGGAAAAAGCATGATTGTCTGAAACATCAGTGAGTTCAGTGGCAGCTCCAACAGTTTTACGCCAGTATGCAACTTGTAGATTTAATTATTCTTCCTCCAGCAGAACTGCATTTTTACATAGTTGAAGGATTTAAACCAGACCTGTAGAACATGATGTCCACAGACTTTTAATTCTCTCTTTACTCCCAGTGGACCCAGACTGAGTCTCTCTGCAATTATAGAGCTGATTTCATGTCATATTATTAAATAAAAACACAATAATTTAATGTAAATATTACAATAATTACATATTTCTCAGCTATAACTGCAAATAGTGATGGTGCAGATTAAAACACTGTTGGTCTGTGCGTCCTGAAAGTTAAATTACTGCGATTTTAACCTTTAAATCAAAGCTTTTAACTTTTATATTTAGTGTTTAATCATTGAGTAACTGTCACCAGGTTTAAAAACTCTGGCTGCAGCTCCTCAGTCAGAACTCCAAACTATCTCCATGCACGTTAACAGTCTGTAATAATTAGACTTAAAACTCACCCAGGATGAGCTGAAATATTCCTGATTCCTTCCTCTAAACTCCGCACGTGTTGCGCCAGGCTGCGCGTAAAAAGCGCATTGGCGTCTCCAAGAAGAAGCGCAAACACACCGCGACGTCCCTCCGCGCCGAGAGCAGCTGAATGAAATGAATCCGGATCCTGAGGGTCTGAAGCCGCTCCTCAGGTGTGTGTGTGAGAGAGCGTGACGACACACTGCTCCGTCCAATCAGCGGGCTGGACGCGGCGGGATGAAAGCCGCTCCGAGGTGCGTAAAAACCCACCGCGGTGGATGTTTCCCGTTAAAAGAGCTTCTATTCTGCACTTAAACCTCCTGTAGCTGAACAGAATACTGTGATACCGATACTGCAGTGTAGTACTGAGTAGTGGGAGAAGTACTACGAGCTGGATAGACGTAGCACTCTGCAGAAATACTACAAGTCCTGCATCAAAGTGGCCTCAAAAGTGTAAAAAATTGAAATACTCATAAAGCAGAAAGGCAGATTTCACAATAATGTAAATTAAATTATTGGATTATTTCAGTGAAGCATTAATTTGTTTATCAGTTTAATCCATCCATCCATCCATTATCTATACACCGCTTATTCCTCACTAGGGTCGCGGGGGGTGCTGGAGCCTATCCCAGCTGACTCGGGCGAAGGCAGGGGACACCCTGGACAGGTCGCCAGTCTGTCGCAGGGCTACATATATAGACAAACAATCACTCACACATTCACACCTACGGGCAATTTAGAGTAATCAATTAACCTCAGCATATTTTTGGACTGTGGGAGGAAGCCGGAGTACCCGGAGAGAACCCACGCATGCACAGGGAGAACATGCAAACTCCATGCAGAAAGATCCCGGGAAAGCCGGGACGCGAACCAGGGATCTTCTCGCTGCAAGGCGAAAGTGCTAACCACTACGCCACTGTGCAGCCCTTTATCAGTTTAATATCACAGGTAATTCAACTTTAACTTTCCTGTCAGTGAGCAATAAAGTTTTAATCCATAATATTACATCCTCATTTATTCCTTAATTTTATTTTAAATTATCAAACTAAATCTGCCGAGTAACAGTAAATAAAAGAATAAAAAATGCAGTATTTACCTCTGAATTTAAGTGAGATTAAAGTACAACAAAATGGAAATACTGAAGTAAAGAACAACTAACTCAAAAATAAAGTGCCTTACTGAATAAATGTACTTAATTACTTTCCACCACTGGATTTGTAAAATATAATGGTAAATAATACGGTACAGTATTCTGTAGTACAATATATTACTGTACCATACTTTTCAGTACCCTATAGTGCAATATAATACTGTATAGTGCAGTACAGCACCCTGTAGTACATGAGAAATATAGTAAAGTATAGTACAGTACATGGAAGCACCGTGTAGTACAGTACAGACCCTACAATACTCTAAATACTGCATAGTACAGTACAGCACCCTTTAGTAGAATAATACTGTGTAGTACACTGCAGAATTCTGTAGTACAATATACTATTGCATAGTACAGTGCAGTATCCTATAGTACACAATAATATTGTATATTTCATTATAATCCTGCACAGTACAGTACAAAACTCTGTAGTAGAATGAAATACTGCTTAGTATAGTACATGGAAACACCCTGCTGTACAATGTAATACTGTATATTGTAGTACAGTGTTCCTGTACTACGATATAATACAGCAGAGTACTCTGTAGTACAGGAGAAATGTAATACTGTATAGTTCAGTACATTGGAAGCACCCTGTAATACACTATAATACTGTATAGTACAACATTCTGTAGTACTATATTTTACTGTATAGTACACTACAGCACCTTGTTGTACCGTATAGTACTTGTTAGTACTATACAAGTATGATTTAAAGTATTATAACATGTACTGCAGGTGTATTAGTATGTGGTGCAGAACACTGTTGTAAAGTATAACAGAGTATTAATAAGTGTTGTACAATCATTTATAATTTAGTACTTTATATTGCAGTTCTGTAACTTATTGTACAGTATAATGAAGTACAGTACTCTATAATGCAGTAGTATGCAATATTACAGTATATCATTGTGTTTATTTACCAGACAAATAAACTGTTTTCTATTTTTTATATGTATTTTTTTATCTTTATAATGGAGTGTAGTAGTACATTTAGAAAAGTACTGAATGTGCAGTACATTTAGAGTAGTGGTGTATATTTTGTCTCTGTGATGTTGTGTGTACAGTAGTACTTTGTAGTACTTTGTAGTACTTTATAGTTCATCTGCAGGTTGTAATAAAGCAGCAGCATTTTTATTTCAGCATGTTTTTGATGAAGTCGACTCGTTAAAGCTGAGATTTTTTGTAGTGTGTAGTACTGACAGAAACACACACGCACGCACGCACACACGCACGCACGCACGCACGCACGCACGCACGCACGCACGCACGCACGCACGCACGGACGCACGCACGCACGCACGCACGCACGCACGCACGCACACACACACACACTACACACTCCTGAGCAGTTAACCTGTAATCTGACAGCAGGTCTGTTAAAGTGCAGCAACAATTAGGATCTAATTCACAAACTGACATACCAACGAGGTCACTCATTAACTTTGGAGGAGGATGAAGATGAGACCTGGATGGAGAGGAGATTAAAGGAGGAGAAAAGACAGGAGAGGTTGTTCAGGAGATGAACGAGGAAGAAGAGGGAAGAGGAGAGAAGATAAAGACAGCAAATGAAACGAGGAGACTAGATGAGAACCTGTTGAAGCAGATGAGGAGGAAAGATGAAAAGGAAAGGAGAGAAGAAAAAAGTAGAAGAAGTTAGAGGAGATGAAGGGAAACAAACTGAAAGGATAAGAAGGAAGAGAGGAGGAAAGATGAGGAGAGTAGAGGAAAGGAAAAGAGAAAGTAGGAAGAACATGACAGGAGTAAGGGAAATAATAAAGGAGGGAAAAGAAAGAAAAGGAGACTAAGAAAGAAAACAAGCAAAAGGGTTTAAGGATAGGAAATAAAAGAAAAGAAAGAGGACGTTAGGAAAGACAGGAAAGGAGACAAGGAAAGGAGATGAGGGACGAAAATGAAAGGGGACAAGAAAAAGATAGAAGGAACGAAAAGGGGACAACAAGCAAAGGAAAGGATCTGAGGAAAGGAGAATAAAGAAAGAAAACAAGGAAAGGAGACAAGGACAGGAGGTAAAGGAAAGGAGACAAGGATATACAAGGAAAAGAGATAAGGGAGAGGAGACAAGGATATACAGGGAAAGGAGATAAAGGAAAGGAGAGAAGACATTAGGAAAGACAGGAAAGGAGACAATGAAAGGAGATAAAGGAAAGAAAACAAGGAAAGGAGATGAAGGAAAGGAGACAAGGAAATACAAGGAAAGGAGACAATGAAAGGAGACAATGAAAGGAAATGACAGAATGAAATAAAAGGAGACAAGTAAAGAAAACAAGCAAAAGGATTTCAGGATAGGAGATAATGGAAAGGAGAGAGGACGTTAGGAAAGACAGGAAAGGATACAAGGAAATGAAGGGCGGCAGGAAAAGGAGGCAATAGATTGAAGAAGGAGATGAGGAAAACAGACAGTAGAAAAAAGGTCAGGAGAGGAGACAAAGGGAAGATGTCAAGGAAACAAAGGAGGGGAAAAGGAAGTGAGACAAATTACAGGAGTTGAAGAAAGAAAAGGACAGAAGACAGCGAGAAAGACAGGAAAAGAAAGGACAGAGAGGAAAGAAAAGGAGATGAGGAAAGGAAATGAGAGAAAGGAAAGGAAGCAAGGAAGGAGGACAAGAAAGGAAAAAGGAAAGGAGGATGAGGAAAGGAAAAGGCAGGAAATAGGACGCCCGAAAAGATAGGAAAAGTGACGAAGAAAGGAAATGAAAGAAAAAGAGTCGAGACAGGAAGGACGGGAAAGGAGACAAGGAAAGGATACCAGGAACAAAAAGGAAAGAAGAGCAAAAAGAAAGAAAGAGACGGAAGACATCAGAAAGGAAAGGAGACAAGGAAAGGAAACAAAAGAGGATGGTAGGAAAGACAGGGAAGGAAACAAGAAAAAGGAGAGAAGAGATGGAAATAGGAAAGACTGGAAAAGAAAGTCAAGGAAAAAAGAGGATGGAAAAGAAAAGGAGACGAGGAAAGGAAATGATAGAAAATGAAGGAGAGAAGAAGACAAGACAGTAGGAAGGACAGATCAAGAGAGGAGAGAAAGGAAGTGAGAGTAGAAAATATAAAAGACAGGATACACAATTTGGACTGCAGCTTCAGCATCTCGGTCTGTCAGATGTTCTTCTTCGCCTCCAGCTGATCCTGAAATCTGCTCCTGTCCCCACACCTGCCCCCCGGCCCCGGCCCCTCGGGGAAACTGCCCCACCATTAAACATGACTTTTCCCATTAGCCCTTGTGGCTGGTTAAGTGTCGGCGGCAGGGGGCAGAGGGTTAATCACCTCCTGCTCAGCAAATAGCAGCAGTGTGAACCATATGTAGGGTTTGCTGGGAGGCTACTGGTCCGACTGGGATGAGGCCTACGGACCAGTGGACGCTACGGAGTGTGTGTTTGTCGGACAGGAGGTGTGTGTGGGAGTGTGGGTCGGAAGGTCGTCCTCTTTGAAGCCTCTCCGCTGTCGGCTGGTTTCACACTGAGCTCTCATTTTGTAGCTACTAGATCAGGACTCGGCCAATTAGACGAAGTCTCCGGGCTGCCGTAGTTCACCGACACCCGACTAAAGGGAGGATTACCGACCCTCTGCAGCATCTCTATTAGCAACTTGCTGCTTTATCTTGGCCCGATGATTTAAAACCAGGGTCTGGAGAAACACCTGTAAAAAGACACCAAGCAACCACAAACAAAACACAAAATAACTGCAAAGATTTATAGAGTTGTCAGCAAAAGTTTACATCCAGTTGTAAGGCAGTCTTCAGTCTCCAATGACTCATATAACTCTTAATTTTTTACCGTAGAATCATTGAAACACATGAATCTTTTTCACCAAAACAATCTTGCATTTTGATTCTTTAGTAAAGGTCTTTTGGAAATATGACAAAATCTGTTGGGTAAAAAATAGACATACAGCAACTCATCTGTTTGTCGGGATAAAGTTCATGGTCTAGTTGTGTTGCTGCCACCATCAGGAAGAAAACACAAACTATCACCTGCTGCTGAGAGACGATTGGTCAGGATGGTCAAGAGTCAACCACGAATCACCAAAAAGCAGAGAGAGGATCCATGAAGAAGGAAGTTCTTCTAGAAGTAGAACCTTAAAGCTCCACTGATCACATGGACAAGCTTCTGGACTGGTTTCAGACTGCATGTTGAACTGGTTCTGGACTTTCTTGGGGCTGGTTTATGTTTGGTTTCAGTCTTGGTTCTCCTGGTTTTGGATGTGATTTAAAGTAGGTTTAGGACTTATTTCCCTGTGGATCTGGTCCTGGATGAGGACTGGTTTTACTGGTCTTGGACTTCTTTTAGGAGTAGTTTAGGTTTGATTTTGGTCCTGATCTTTTCCTGGTTTTTAACTTTTTCAGGATTGGTTCCAGACTGTATTCTGACTGGTTCTGAACAGTTTTTTTGGACTGGTTTAAGTTTAATTTTGCTCCAGGTTATAGAACTTTATAGGACTACTTTCGGACCGGTTGCAGACTGTCTTGGGTGGGTCTTTTTTTTAACCCCAAGAACACCAAACCTACCATCAAGCATGGTGGTGGCAGTATCAAGCTCTGTGGAACTGGAGCTTTACACAAAGTGAGTGGAATAGTGAAGAAGGAGGATCACCTCCACATTCTTCAGGAAAACCTAAAACCATCAGCAGAAGGTTGATCTGGGACACAGTTGGATGTTTCAACAAGACAATGAGTCCAAACTCACATCAGACGTGGTAAAGAAATGGTTCCATCAGGCTAGAATGAAGGTTCTAGACTGGTCTCCCTGAAGTCCTGACTGAAACCAATCAAGAACCTGAAGAAACAAGTCAGAAAGATGACAAATTTATTTGACATTTGTTGTCTTTCTGACTCAGACTTGAGTCAGTTAAATTGATAGTATAATGATACTGCCACCTCCATGCTTGATGGTAGGTATCGAGTCCAGAGGAGTCAAAGAGAAACCAGAAGCTTGAAACTAGAAGAACCGAACTGAGGTCTAAATGGACAAATTTAACCAAATATTAGCATCTATGAATGTATTTTCCTTTGTATAAAACTTCAGTTCCACAGAGCATGATACTGCCACCACCATGCTTGATGGTAGGTTTGGTGTCCATGTGGTTAAAGGCCTCAATGTATCTCCTCTCTTGAGTCTAGTGAGTGGATCTAATGGGTTCTATTTAAACTGGCTCAAAGGAGTCAGCAGCTGTAGTCGATTGGAATCACTCATGAGACGTTAAGAGGTCATGAAACTAAGAATATTTAACTTTCCACACCTGAAATGATTTTTGAAGTTGTTGTTTGTATATTTTTGACCCAATTGATTTTGTCATATTTCCAGAAGACCTTTAACAAATCTATAAAAGAACCAAAATGCAGGATTGTTTTTAATGTCTTTATGCAGTAAATTGACTTTAAAAGCAGAGAGTAGGCTGTCAGATGAGACGTTTAACCGAAGAGCCTCTGGTCCTGGCAGCAGTTAGCAGCTAATTACCCCTCAGTGGGGCAGTATGGAGGGGCAGCGGGCTACAGGTGGGCTACCTGGTGGTCTAACTCGGCTCCACAGATGTTAAATCCTGCCTCGCTGCTCCTCCCTGCTGGGATTCTAATGACGGTGGGCCGGCCGGTGGGATTTGTTGGACAACAGCGGCGGCTGCCTGACTGCCAGCAGCCGGTTCTCGACTGGACGTCCGGCCACTCCCACCACCGCTACAGCCGAGTCCAGTCCCAACAATCTGCTGCACAAACACCTTAAACCCAACAACCACCATCACAACCACAACCAGAGACCACAGAGCCCCACACAGTCACCAGAAACCACCATGATGTTACCAAAAACCGCCCTTAAACTCAGCGGAAATAATCATTTTGTCATTTTTCTCTCCGTTTTTTTTTGTCACTTTGTACCATTTTTGTCAATTTTTTGTGTCTTTTTGTTTTGTTTCGTGTCGTTTGTCTCACGTTTGTCATTTTTTTCTCACTTTTGTCATTTCGTGTCTCATTTTTGGCATATTTTATCTTGTTTTTGTTGTTTTTTGTCTTTTTTTGTTTGACTTTTGTCGTTTGTCTTCATTTTTTGTGGCTTTGTAACGTTTTTATCTATTGTTTTCTCTTTTTTGTTTTGTTTCTCGCTTTTGTCATTTTGTGTCTCATTTTTGTCATATTTTGTCTTGTTTTTGTTTTTTGTCTTTTTTTTGTCTGACTTTTGTCGTTTGTCTCGTGTTTGTCATTTTGTTTGTCATTTTTTTCGTGTTGTTTCATTTTTTGTCTCGCTAATGTTGTCTATTTTTTGTCATTTTGTTTCTCAGTTTTATTTCTTTTTCTAGTTTGTCACTTATGTAATTTTTGCCTAGTTTTTGTCCATTATTTGTCGCTTTTTAGCTTTTTTGTCTAGTTATTTGTTTTGTGTCATTTGTCTCTTTTTGTCATTTTCTTTCTCGCTTTTGTGTCTCACTTTTCTAATATTTTGTCTTGTTTTTGTTGTTCTGTGTTTCCATTTTGTCTCGGTTGTGTTATTTTTCTTATTTTTGTCATTTTATGCTTTGATTCATTTGTTTCTCGTTTCTCATATCTGTAAAACCAATGTAGTCTACATCACACGAGGATCTAAAAATCTGCCCACAGGAGTCATAAAATGATAAACCATCCCATAATAGTGACGGGCTTGTTACAAATCACTGAAAACACACCTCACTGTTAATCATTCAAGCTTAGAATTTCCTCTGCTGCTTCAGAAATGTGCACCTTGGTTGATTAATTTACTAGAAGTCATCTGAAGAGCTGTGAAAGTGTAAAACTCGCGGAGTTTAATTAACTGAACCTGACAAAACAAGTTCAATAAACTTAAATAATTAAGCTGAATCAGCAGATAGAGAATAATTACAGATTTGCTTTCTTTTTACATTCTATATGGAGTTTCTTGGTTTAACATTAACACATGAAACAACCACAAAGATGTAAAACAGCCACAAATAGACCAAAAAAAACACCATAAAGAGACATAAAACAACAACAAAGAAACATAAAATGACCACAAAGAGAAACAAAAACAACTTCAAAGAGACACTAATAACTCAAAAAGAAAACAAAGTGGCGCAAACATACAACCACCACATCCGGCAGCAACAGACGTGATGACATTGCCAACTAATCAACAATTAAACTTGTTGGCGACTAATTTGGTCATCAATATTTGCAGCAGGAAAATGCAGCTAACCTAGTAGCTAACACAGTAGCTAACATGGTAGCCAGCACAGTCGCTAACACAGCAGCTAACCTAGTAGCTAGCACAGTAGCTAACACAGTAGCTAAAAAATGGTCATCAAAAAATTGTGCAAAACCACTGGTATGTGCAATAATGTTATTTTTAGAACCAGTGCTTAAGTCTATTTTGGTTTACTTTTATTTTTATACTATATTCCTTAAATGTTTGCTGCTGTAACACTGCAAATTTCCCCACTGTTGGACTAATGAAGGGTAATCTTATCTTATAGTAGCTAACAAAGTAGCTAACATAGTAACTAAACTAGTGGCTAACACAGTTGCTAATGCAGTAGCTAACCTAGTAGCTAACACGGGAGCTAACAAAGTAGTTAATGGAGAAGCTAAACTAGTATCAAACTGAGTAGGTAACACAGTAGCTAATCTACTAGCTAACGCAGTAGCTTATACAGTAGCTAACCTAGCAGCTGACACAGGAGCTAACCTAGTAGCTAATGCAGTAGCTGACCTAGTAGAAAACCTATTAAACACCGCAGCTAACCTAGTCGATAACCTAGTAGCTAACACAGTAGCTTACACAGTTGCTAACACAGTAGCTAACCCAGTAGGAAACTTAGTAGCTAACCTAGTAGCTAACTCGGTAGCTAACATAGTAGCAAAGACAGTAGCTAACCTAGTAGCTAACTCAGTAGCTAACATAGTAGCAAAGATAGTAGCTAACCTAGTAGCTAACCTAGTTGCTAACCTAGTAGCTACTTGTGGGGCCAGAGGAGCATCTAAACACAAAATTTCTTTTCAGCTGGTCAGTTTGTCACCAACAAACAGACACTGAGTTACACAATAAAGGCTCCTAACACACAACATTTACACAACCAGGAAACACAACACACTCAGGTGTGTGTTAACCTGCCGGGTTAATCCTGTGCGTGTTTCTCCCCCGTGGAGACGAACTAAACACAACAGAACACCTGACTTCTGCACAGGAGGTCACTGCACTATACACACACACACACACACACACACACACACACACACACACACACACACACACACACACATTAACTACCCCCCTCAAAACACAAACATGGACACACAGGCAGGCATGATTTCGCACACGCTACCTGCTCTAACCATCAGCTCAGAGTGTGTGTGTGTGTGTGTGTGTGTGTGTGTGTGTGTGTGTGTGTGTGTGCAGTCGGCCTCGTGCTGCTAAGCTTCTTTTACCTCCACAATGGTTTCCTGCTGGCAGCTCAGGGCCAATTAAAGCCCCGGGAGAGAGAGCAACACCTCCAGGCCTCTCTACTCGCTCGGTTCTGATCCGACCAGCTGCTCGACACAAAACACACCAAACTACGTCCTCGTATGTTGTCATTTTATCAGCAGTCACCGTGACAACAGAGCATCTCGTCAGGATTTATATTTATGTTTTAAGAAGTGTCCTGAAATCAGAGTCTGAGGTCTCTAATCTGAATATTTACTTCAAGTCTAACTAAACTAAAAGTTGTAATATAAAAACAAACTTGTGCAACTCCCTACATAAATAAAATACAGCAGTTTCATGGTTTCACTGAGTTGAGACAAAACAGACACGAAAAGACACAATCAACCACAAAGAGATAAAAAATGACTACAAATTAGCCAGAAAACAGCCACATCTGACTGCAAAAAGACAAAGAAAATGACCACAAAGATTAAAAACAGCAACAAAGAGATACAAAATAACCAAAAAGAGACAGAATAATTACTGCAAAAACACACAAAGCAACCACAAAATCACCAAAAAGACTCAAAAAACAACCACAGAGGGACATAAAATAACTAAAAAAGAGCAAAAAACTAAAATGACCACAAACACATGAAATAACCACAAAATGACCACAAAAGACAAAACAACCACAAAAAAATAAAACAGCCACAAAGACACACAATTACCACAAAAAGATAGAAAACGACTAAAACTTTGCCACAAAACAACTACATCTGACTACAAAAAGACAAAAAATGACCACAAAGAATAAAAACAACTACAAAAAGATACAAAATAACCAGAAAGATATGGAAAAATTACCACAACAAAAAAAAACAACCACAGAGGGACATAAACTAACTTAGAGCAGCATAAAGCCACAAAGAGACACAAAATTACCACAGTCTAAAAAGGACCACAAACACATAAAACAAGCCCAAACAGCCACAAAGAGACACAAAATAATGCAATCGTGACACAAAATTACTACCAAGTGAACAAAACCACCAGAAACTGACAAAAAATGACCACCAAGACACACAAAACCACAACAAAATGGACACAAAATAACACAAATTGACCATGCAAACACCTAGCATGACCACAGTCGAACCAATTTAACAGATAAATGCTCAATCACAATGAATGTAAAGTCTGTTTCTACACAGATGATCACATGTTGTACGTTAAAGCCTGTTACTGGTTATAACCTGTTTTTTCAAGCCTCAAGACCGATATAAAGCTGTATTTAACTCTAATTTTAAAAAAACAATATATCTACATTTCACAAGGGCACAAAACTCTGATATTTCTACTCCGATTCCTGCTTTAAATGTAAATCTTTTCTTAGAATTTGATTCAATAGCCAAATTTTTCTGAACAACACAACTTTCTAGCACTAATCTACACCAACTCCTGAGAGAATATCTGGTTATTTAGCTGCTAAATGTTTCACTTTGTTCACCTGGTGAGTCTTTAAATGCAAAGTTAAGACTGCATTCTGTTTTTTTTGTAATATTTGTACAAGTTTTTATCATTTTTTTTTGTTAAATTCCACAGCCTGTGTTGCTACATTCAGCACAGATTATGAACTATGACGTTTTTTCGACATACTATACTATGACTTTTTTTCAACATACTGTTCTGGCTTTTTTGAAATACTACTCTAAGACTTTTTTCGACATACTATACTACTTTTTTACCGTCTTTGTCTGTCTGTCTTCATCTATTTGTGGTAATCTTGCATCGTTTGTGATTATTTTGTCTCTGTGGTAGTTTTTAGCCTCTTTGTGACTATTTTGTGTCTCTTTGTGGTCATTTTGTGGTTTTTTTGGTAATTTTTCTGTTTTTTATGGTAACTTTGAATCTATTTGTATTAATTTATTCTCTTCGTGGTCATTTTGTGTCAATTGAACCAGTTTTTTTAATAATTGCTCAATCACAATGAATGTAATGTCTGTTTCTACACAGATGATCACATGTTGTACGTCAAAGCTTGTTACTGGTTGTAACCTGTTTTTTTCAAACCTCAAGACCTACTTTAAAGCTGGTCTTAAACTACAAGTTAAAAAACTGTATATTTGCATTTCAGAAGAGCACAACACTTGGATATTTGTACTCTGATTCATGCTTTACATGTCTTTAAATCTTGATTCGACAGCAAATTATTCTGAACTACACAACTTTCTAGCACTAATCTACACCAACTCCTGAGAGAATTTCTGGTTATTTAGCTGCTAAATGTTTCACTTTCTTCACCTGGTGACTCTTTACATGCAAAGTTAAGACTGTAGTCTGAGTTTTTTGTAATATTTGTACGAGTTTTATGTTCAGCAGCCCATGTTGCTACATTCGATGCTGCTGCAGTAATGAGATTATGTTGTGCGTGAGTGACAGCTAATGATATGTTACTAAAACCTCCAACAGTGGAGGGAAGTCGGGTGTCGCCGGGCAGCATGCCTCCCTCTGTTCACTCAACAATACACCTGGTGACATCACCGGCGGGCAGCCCTCTGATTGGCCGGCCGAGGGGTCACATGACGCTCAGGAGAGGTCAGTGTGTGCGAACGTGTGCCACCGCTGAGGCGTTAAAAATGTCCAGACAAAGCGTTCTGGGTGTTTGGTGAAGTGTGAACTGAGGTCTGATATTTCCTGTGTGTTAGTGTCAAACTCTATATAGTAATTAAGTGTGCAGGTATGAAGCGCCCTGCTGCTGTAATGTGATGCTTTTATTGTGAAAATATGTGAAAATATAAGTCCATTCAAATATCATACTGTTTAAAGAAAACTATTATCCAAACTCACTTATGTAATCTGGTTACTTTAAGATCACTTAAAACATAGTAAACATTTAAATCTTTTCACATTAATAAAACTGACATTCTTCAACTTCGGTTTTTCGACTAACTATACTATGACTTTTTTGACATACTGTTCTATGACTTTTTAACATACTATACTGTGACATCTTTTTGATGTACTATGCTATAAGATTTTTAGAAATACTATACCATGACTTTTTTCAACATCCTATACTATGACATTTTTTTCACCATAGTATACTACGACTTTTTTTTTTACCCTTTTTGGCCATTTTGTGTCTCTTTGTTGTCATTTTTTGTGTCTTTGTCTTCATGTTGTGACTCTTTGTGGTTATTTTTAGTGTCTTTGTGGTTATTTTGTGTGGTTGCTTTTTGTCTCTGTGGACACTGGGTTTTTTGTAGTCTTTGTATGTCTTTCTTCATTTCTTTGTGGTTATATTGTGTTTCTTTTTAGTATTTTTTCCTCCTCTTTGTGGTCATTTTTTGCATCTGTTAGTGATCATTTTGTCTTTTTTAATCTTTTTGTGTCTCTTCATGTCATTGTTTTAGGTTGTTGTGTGTGTCTGTGGTCATTTTTAGTATCTTTGTGGTTGTTTTTTCTCTTTGTGGCAGTTTTTAGTATCTTTGTGGTCATTTTGTGGGGGATTTTTTGTAGTCTTTGTATGCCTTTCTTTATCTCTTTTTGGTCATTTTGTGTCTATGTGGTCATTTTTGTCTCTTTGTGGTGTTTTTTGGTGTGTTCATGGTCATTTTGTGTGTTTTTGTAGTCTTTGTATGTCGTCATCTCTTTGTGGACATTTTGTGTCTCTTTTTGGTAATTTTTCTCTTCTTTGCTGTCATTTTTAACTGTTTGTGATTATTTTGTCTCTTCGTGGTCATTTTGTGTGACTGTTATCTCTCTGGTCTTTGTGTGTGATTTTTATCATCTTTGTATGTCTTTCTTCATCTCTTTGTGGTTATTTTGTCTCTCTTTTTGATAAATTTTCCCCTCTTTGTGGTCATTTTACATCTGTTTATGATCTTTTTGTGTCTCTTAATGCCGTTTTTTTTAGGTGGCTTTTTGTCTCTGTGGTAATTTTGTGCCTCTTTGTCGTCATGTTGCATCTCTTTTTGATTGTTTTTTGTCTCTTTGTGGTCATTATTTTCTCTTTGTGGTCACTTTGTTTTTTTTGTAGTCTTTGTATGTCTTCATCTCTTTGTGGTCATTTTGTGTCTCTTTTTGGTAATTTTTCTCCTCTTTGCGGTCATTTTGCATCTGTTTGTGATCATTTTCTGTCTCTTTGCGGTCATTTTTTGTCTTTTGTGGTCATTTTGTGTCTCTTTTTGTTAATTTGCATCTGTTTGTGATCATTTTCTGTCTCTTTGTGGTAATTTTTCATCTTTTCGTGGTAATTTTGTGTCTCTTTTTGGTAATTTTGCATCTGTTTGTGATCATTTTCTGTCTCTTTGTGGTCATTTTTTGTCTTTTGTGGTAATTTTGTGTCTCATTTTGGTAATTTTGCATCTGTTTTTGATCATTTTGTCTCTTTGTGGTGGTTTTTTGTCTCTTTGTGGTCGTTTTGTGTCTCCTCGAATGCTGAGGTTGTGGGCTTCAGCCTTCAGTCTCTCTGTTTTCCATCTGTGTCTCCGTACAGGTTGGAGTGTTTTGCAGCAGTCGGTGTGTTGTTGCCTCCACAGACTAATCTGGTTTAATCCCAACAGGAATCCGGCAAATGAACGCCTCCCGATCTAAAATCTGAGCACACAACTTTTCATTACTTCCATATTAGAGCGCTGCGCTAATACGACTCGATTTAACACAGTGGATAATGTCCCCAAAACAGCTCAGGATGTTGTACTGATGGATTGTGTCACTTTCTGCAGCCTTGTCGACACCAGACGTCACCTTTAAACATCACAACCGTCTCTGAGGACAGTAAAATTCTCCCTCCTTAATTTAAAGCTCAATAATTCCTCCTGTTAACATCACAGCTCTGTGGTTAAAGACTTCCACTGAAAAAGACACCTGTAGCGTTAAATTTCTAAGAATAAATTGCTTAGTTTACCTACATGTGGACTGAAGACACTGAATCTTTTTTACCTCCAATATACAAATTCTAAAACTCTTTAACAGTATTTGCATAGTGAAAAACCCTTGAATTTGGCTGTATTTGTGTTGATTAATTTTCAGAATTGAGATTGTGTTTGTGAAACACAGAGACACAAATAACGACAAAATGATGCAAAATGACCACAAAGAGACACAAATTGATCTAAAATGACCACAAAGAGACACAAAATAACTACAAAATGATGTAAAACTGCCACAAAGAGACACAAACTGATACCATATGACCACAAATAGACACAAAATGATGCAAGATGACCACAAAAAGACACAAAACTACCACAAAATGATCCAAAAAGACCACAAGAGACAAAAAACTACTATAAAATGGTACAAAATCACTACAGTGACACAAAATCATCACAAAGAGACAAAAAATGATACAAAATCACCACAAAGAGACACAAATTGAGAGCATATAGAGAAAA
>NC_072772.1:35557785-35559588 GCF_022539595.1 Amphiprion ocellaris
ATAGAAAATGAAGGAGAGAAGAAGACAAGACAGTAGGAAGGACAGATCAAGAGAGGAGAGAAAGGAAGTGAGAGTAGAAAATATAAAAGACAGGATACACAATTTGGACTGCAGCTTCAGCGTCTCGGTCTGTCAGATGTTCTTCTTCGCCTCCAGCTGATCCTGAAATCTGCTCCTGTCCCCACACCTGCCCCCCGGCCCCGGCCCCTCGGGGAAACTGCCCCACCATTAAACATGACTTTTCCCATTAGCCCTTGTGGCTGGTTAAGTGTCGGCGGCAGGGGGCAGAGGGTTAATCACCTCCTGCTCAGCAAATAGCAGCAGTGTGAACCATATGTAGGGTTTGCTGGGAGGCTACTGGTCCGACTGGGATGAGGCCTACGGACCAGTGGACGCTACGGAGTGTGTGTTTGTCGGACAGGAGGTGTGTGTGGGAGTGTGGGTCGGAAGGTCGTCCTCTTTGAAGCCTCTCCGCTGTCGGCTGGTTTCACACTGAGCTCTCATTTTGTAGCTACTAGATCAGGACTCGGCCAATTAGACGAAGTCTCCGGGCTGCCGTAGTTCACCGACACCCGACTAAAGGGAGGATTACCGACCCTCTGCAGCATCTCTATTAGCAACTTGCTGCTTTATCTTGGCCCGATGATTTAAAACCAGGGTCTGGAGAAACACCTGTAAAAAGACACCAAGCAACCACAAACAAAACACAAAATAACTGCAAAGATTTATAGAGTTGTCAGCAAAAGTTTACATCCAGTTGTAAGGCAGTCTTCAGTCTCCAATGACTCATATAACTCTTAATTTTTTACCGTAGAATCATTGAAACACATGAATCTTTTTCACCAAAACAATCTTGCATTTTGATTCTTTAGTAAAGGTCTTTTGGAAATATGACAAAATCTGTTGGGTAAAAAATAGACATACAGCAACTCATCTGTTTGTCGGGATAAAGTTCATGGTCTAGTTGTGTTGCTGCCACCATCAGGAAGAAAACACAAACTATCACCTGCTGCTGAGAGACGATTGGTCAGGATGGTCAAGAGTCAACCACGAATCACCAAAAAGCAGAGAGAGGATCCATGAAGAAGGAAGTTCTTCTAGAAGTAGAACCTTAAAGCTCCACTGATCACATGGACAAGCTTCTGGACTGGTTTCAGACTGCATGTTGAACTGGTTCTGGACTTTCTTGGGGCTGGTTTATGTTTGGTTTCAGTCTTGGTTCTCCTGGTTTTGGATGTGATTTAAAGTAGGTTTAGGACTTATTTCCCTGTGGATCTGGTCCTGGATGAGGACTGGTTTTACTGGTCTTGGACTTCTTTTAGGAGTAGTTTAGGTTTGATTTTGGTCCTGATCTTTTCCTGGTTTTTAACTTTTTCAGGATTGGTTCCAGACTGTATTCTGACTGGTTCTGAACAGTTTTTTTGGACTGGTTTAAGTTTAATTTTGCTCCAGGTTATAGAACTTTATAGGACTACTTTCGGACCGGTTGCAGACTGTCTTGGGTGGGTCTTTTTTTTAACCCCAAGAACACCAAACCTACCATCAAGCATGGTGGTGGCAGTATCAAGCTCTGTGGAACTGGAGCTTTACACAAAGTGAGTGGAATAGTGAAGAAGGAGGATCACCTCCACATTCTTCAGGAAAACCTAAAACCATCAGCAGAAGGTTGATCTGGGACACAGTTGGATGTTTCAACAAGACAATGAGTCCAAACTCACATCAGACGTGGTAAAGAAATGGTTCCATCAGGCTAGAATGAAGGTTCTAGACTGGTCTCCCTGAAGTCCTGACTGAAACCAATCA
>NC_072772.1:35887217-35902217 GCF_022539595.1 Amphiprion ocellaris
CTTTGTTGAACATCCATCTCACTAATAACAGAACAAACACACAACAGAGTCTGAACTGGACTGAACTGGGTGAAGCTGCCTCCTGACTGATCTGTTGTGTGTGTGTCTGTGTGTGTGTTGGTGTGTTGAGGTTGTTTCAGGTCGCTGTAAACAAGCAGGAAAGTTAGAAAGACCAAAGTAGAAACGTGTTTTATTTTGTTTAAGGACGAATCTGATTTATGTGCATTTTGGTTCCACCTCCTTTGGTCATTTTGTGTCACTTTGTGGTTGTTTGTGTCTCTTTGTGGTCATTTTGTGTGTTTTTGTGGTTGTTTGCATCTCTTTGTGGTCATTTTGTGTGTTTTTGTGGTCATTTTGTGCAACTTTGTGGTCATTTTGTGTCTCTTTATGGTCATTTTGTGCTTCGTTTTGGTCATTTTGTGTGTTTGTAGTCATCTTGTGTTTAGTTTTGGTCTCGTTGTGCGACTTTGTGGTCATTTTGTGTCTTTGTGGTCATTTTGCATCTCTTTGTGGTGATTTTGCGTTTGGTTTCAATCTTATTGTGCAACTCTGTGGTCATTTTGTATTTCTTTGTGAGCATTTTGTGTTTAGTTTTGGCCTTGTTTTCAGCTTTGTGGTCATTTTGCATCTCTTTGTGGTGATTTTGTGTTTGATTTCGGTCATTGTGCTCCTCTTTTTGGCTGTTTTGCATCTCTTTTATCTGATTTTGTGTTCGGTTTTAGGCATTTTGTGCATCCTTGTCATCATTTTGCTTCTCTTTGTCGTAGGTTTGTGTTTGGTTTTGGTTTTGTGTGACTTTGTGGTCGTTTTGCTTCACTTTTTGGCTGTTTTGCATCTCTTTGTGATGTTTTTGTCTTGGTTTTGGTCTTTTTGTGTCTCTTTGTGGTCATTTTATGTTTGGTTTTGATCATTTTGTGTGATTTTTTTTGGCTGTTTTCCATCTCTTTGTTATGATTTTGTGTGAGTTTTGATCTTTTTGTATGACTGTGGTGATTTTCCATTTGGTTTTGGTCATTTTGTGACTTTGTGGTGATTTTGTATTTGTTTTGGTCTTTTTGTGCAACTTTGTGGTCATTTTGCTTCTTGTAGTTTTGCGTTTGGTTTTGGCCATTTTTTCCTCTTTTTGGTTGTTTTGCATCTCTTTCATCTGATTTTGTGTTTGTTTTTGGTCTTTTTGTGTGATTTTGTGGTCATTTAGCATCTCTGGGTAATGAGTTTGTGTTTGGTTTCTGGCATGTTGAGCAACTTTGTGGTCGTTTTGCTTCTTTTTGTCATAGTTAAGTGTTTGGTTTTGGGCATTTTGAGCAACTTTGTGATCATTTCATGTGTAATTTTGGTTTGTTTAGTCCTTTTGTGTCTTTTTACACTTTGCTTTTGTGTTAGGTTGTTTATGTGACTGTTGTGTGTTTCTTTGTGGTCATTTTGCATCTCTTAAATTAAATACAAACATGTTTTATTTTTGTTTAGGGATGAATGTCATTCGTTCATTGTGTTTCTTCAGTGACATAAAGTAACAACTACAGAATCTGAGCTAAGTCTGGCAGAAGGTTAGTTAGTTTATCTGGGCTTTTATTGACACTTATCTAAAAAAATAAGATGATTATTGAGTCTAAAAGAGTTATTGGTGATTTGAAAGTGTTGGTTTTATGTGTTAAGCCTCAGATTTGACAGTTTTGGGTCATAAAAACACTGAAAACCTGATCAGAGTGCAAATTAATTCTCATAAAAACTTGGATTTTTGACAGAACTTTAGCTTGTAGGGACCAATAAGAAGCAGAGCTGTGAGGCAAAGGATGAAGGGATGAGAGGAAGGAGGACTGAGAGAAAGTTTGTCAGAATAATAAACATGAGAGAGTTTGTTTGGAGAGGCCTCTTCCTCCTCTTTCACACCTCCTCCTCCCCTCCGTCCATCCAAACAAACTCTTCTATTCTTGTTACTTTTCCCCAAACCCAGAGGTGGTAAAACCACAAGAAAACTTCAGAAAACTTTCTGATCTCGTTAAACTCTGGAGTCACTTTTATGAAGAGAAAGGTTTAAGTTTAACAGACATCTAGGATTCATTTAATATGTTTGTCAGCAGGAGAGACTTTAAAACTGAGTCTTCTTTCCAGTCAGTTACTCAGAAAAACGCATCAGTGGCGCCATGAATTTAAACACGGAGCTTCTTCTTCAGTGTTTAAATGTTAGTTTTCCTCTGTAAAGTCGACTCCGGTGGGACTCAAACCCACAACCTTTAAAGCTCATCAGGTTTCTACTAGACGTCCAACGCGTTGTCCATTGTGCCACAGAGTCTCTTCTTCCACTTCTTCATCATCTTCTTCTTTTTCTTCTTCGTCATCTTCTTTGTCTTTATCTTCTTTGTTTTCTTTGCCGTCTTCTTTGTTCGTCTTCTTGTTTGGGATTGTTTTCTTCTTTTTCTTCTTTGTCTTCTTCAATGTCATCTTCTTCTTTGTCTTTTTCTTCTTCTTCATCTTCTTTCCAGTCAGTTACTCAGAAAAACACTCCACTGGCACCATGAATTTAAAGGATAATACGAAAATTATTCATTGTGGCTTCTGATGTTTAATAAATTTAATGCTGCACAGTGTGAGAAATTAATTTTGTTCATGTAAAGTTTTAGCAGCACAGAAGCAGGTTTCTGTTACTACAAACACTAAAGTCGACTCTGGTGGGACTCGAACCCACAACCTTTGAATCACTTCCTGTTACCTAGAAGTCCAACGCGCTGTCCGTTGCGCCACAGAGCCTCACACAAACCCTACAGGCTGAAAGAGAAGCAAAATGAACACAAACAGATGCTGACTCATTGCAGAGATAAAAAAAAAACACTTTTTAGGCACACAAAAAACTGTTAAATGCAAGACAGCTGCAAAAAACGACAGAAAATACCCACAAGGAGACACAAACCAATAAAAGATAATGAATACAAAGACACATGATATGGCTTTAACTGACCTGTGTTTAATCAGCTGCAGAGATTTACATGTTTCAGTTCAGTTTGTCAGTAATTTAGTCATGTGTTGAATTATTTCTGTCTCTGCATTTATTAGTATTTAAATGTCAGTTTTCCTCTATAAAGCAACTCTGGTGGGACTCAAACCCACAACCTTTGCAGCTTCTCAGGTTTCTACTAGAAGTCAGACGGGCTTTCCATTGTGCCAGAGTCTTTTCTTCTTCTTTTCCTTCATTTTCTTCTTCTTCTTGTTCTTCATCTTCTTCCTCTTTATCTTCTTCATCATCTTTTCTTTGTTTTCTTCATCTTCTTCGTCTTCATTTTCTTCATCTTTGTCTTCCTGTTCTGCTTCTACTTTGTCTTCTTCTTCTTTATTGTCATCTTCTTCTTCTCTTCATGCTCTTCTTCGTCATTTTCTTCTTCGTCTACTTCTTCATTTTCTTCTTCTTCGTCTACTTCTTCATTTTCTTCTTCGTCTTCGTCTTCCTGTTCTTCTTCTTCGTCTTTTTTGTCTTTGTTTTCATAAATCGTCTTTGTCTTGTTCTTCTTCTTTGTCTTCTTCATCTTCCAGTTCTTTGTCTTCTTCATCTTCGTAGTTGTCTTCTTTGTCTCCTTCGACTACTTCTTCATCTTCGCCTTCTTGGTCGTCTTCTTTTTCTTTTCTTCCTCTTCTCCTTCTCTTTTTCCTTCTTCTTCTTTAGACTAAAATGTGTTCACAGAAAGCTTCCAACTACTGCTCTGTGTGTGTGTGTGTGTGCGTGCGTGTGTGTGTGTGTGCGTGCGTGTGTGTGCGTGTGTGTGTGTGTGCGTGTGTGCGTGTGTGTGTGTGTGTGAGTAATGAACATGTACCGCATGTATCTGTTCATTTCTGTGTGTGTGTGTTGTTTATGTTGTTTACTGTGTTGCTCTGAGGTCGGAAACACTGCGGTATACATCTGTCGCCTGAACACACACACACACACACGCACACGCACACACACGCACACACACACACGCACACACTGGGTCCTCCGTCTGACCTCAGAAGATGCTAAATTGTCGGACTAATTATTATAAACGACAAACACTGGTCGCCGTAGAAACGATGCTCCCACATCCCATAATTACGCTGTGTGGCTCCGTATTAAAACCGGCTCCAGATAGTTGGGATGTTTGGGCTGCGTTTGATTCCTGACAGAGGCTCCTTGGGTTTTTAAGAAGTCAAACACAGATGAAGTATAAATGTGGAATCGAACCGACGACCTCCTGAAACCACCGCTAGCTGTCTGTAGCATAAAGGCTACTCTGGTGGGAATCGAACCCACAACTTCCTCAAACCACTGCTAACTGTCTGTAGCATAAAGGCTACTCTGGTGGGAATCAAACCCACAACTTCCTCAAACCAATGCTAACTGTCTGTAGCATAAAGGCTAGTGTGGTGGGAATCAAACTCACAGCGTCCTGAAACCACCTCTAGCTGTCTGTAGCATAAGGCTGCCTCTGGTGGGAATCAAACCCACAACCTTTGAATCTCTTCACTGAAAACTAGAAGTCCAATGCGCTGTCCATTGCGCCACAGAGCTTGAAGCTCAGCTGATTATTTTAGCCTGAAATTCCTGTCTCAAACGGAACTTTCACACTTTTATCAGCGATCACAAGCAGAGTAGTTCAAAGGAAAATTTGAACCAACAACTTTTATCTTTCTGTTTGAGAATTTTTCATTAGAGCAGTTTTTGATTGGACTAAAACCGACAAAGATTCCTTCTCCTGTATTTGATTGTATGTGTTATATTTAGTGAATCTCAAGTAATCCTGGGCTAGTTATTAGCATTGGAATGCTAGTGACTTCGTCTTCATCTTCTTTGTCTTCTTCATCTTCATAATCTTCTTCTTCTTCTTCACAATACAGTATAATACAGATTCCAGTGACTAACTTCAAAATGCTAGTTGCTAGTCTAGGGATTTCAGTGACTAGCTTTAAAATGCTAGTGACTACCCTAGGAATTTAAGTAATTAGCCAAAAAATGCTAGTGACCAGCCCAGAGATGCTAGGCACAAGCCACGGAATGCGTTTTGTTAGCCTAGGGCTGAAGTGTCTAGCTTAGAAATGCTAGTAATTAGCTCGTAATTTGCTCAGGATAGTGACTAGACTACAGATGCTAGAGACTAGCTTAGGGATGACAGTTGCTAGCCTGGTAATGCCAGTAATTAGCTTGTGGTTGCTAGTGATTAGCCTAAATGCTGCAAGTACAAGGCGCAATCCTAGAATTCCTAGTCATATACCTCGCGATGTTAGCTGCTAGCTTGGGAATTCCAGTATGTAGCTGTTAGTGTTTAGCTTAGAAATGCTAGTAATTAGCTCGGAAATTTTCTTATGATAGTGACTAGACCAAATATCCTAGAGACTAGCCTAGGGATGACAATTGCTAGCCTGGTACTGCTAGTTGTTAGCTAATGGTTGCTAGTAGTTAGCCAAGAAATGCTGTCGTCAAGCCTGGGAGTACTGAGAGCAATCCTAGAAATGCTAGTCATGAACCTAGCGATGTTAGCTGCTAACCTGGGAATCCCAGTATCCAGTGACTAGACTATAGATGCTAGAGACTAGCCAAGGGATGACAATTGCTAGCCCGATAATGCAAGTAATTAGCTTATGGTTGCTTGTGATTAGCCTAGAAATGTTGGGAGTACAAGGAGCAATCCTAGAAATGCAAGTCATGAACATAGCGATGTTAGCTGCTAGCTTGGGAATTCCATTATGTAGCTGTTAGTGGCTAGCCAAGAAATTGTTTGAGTTAGGGTCTTAACTGACGTCATTGTTGAGTAGAAACAAAGATCTGATGCGTTCATCGTGTTTGTGGGTTCAACCAAGTGTGTGTGGTTCAGGTGTGTGTGGTTCGGATGTGTGGTTCAGGTGTGTGTGGTTCAGGTGTGTGGTTCGGGTGTGTAGTTCAGGTGTGTGGTTCGGGTGTGTGTGGTTCGTGTGTGTGGTTCGGGTGTGCGTGGTTCAGGTGTGTGTGGTTCAGGTGTGTAGTTCAGGTGTGTGGTTCAGGTGTGTAGTTCAGGTGTGTGTGGTTCAGGTGTGTGTAGTTCAGGTGTGTGGTTCAGGTGTGTAGTTCAGGTGTGTGTGGTTCAGGTGTGTGGTTCAGGTGTGTGTGGTTCAGGTGTGTAGTTCAGGTGTGTGTGGTTCAGGTGTGTAGTTCAGGTGTATGTGGTTCAGGTGTGTGGTTCAGGTGTGTGTGGTTCAGGTGTGTAGTTCAGGTGTGTAGTTCAGGTGTGTGAATCATCCCATAAACTCTGTGATTTTGTGTCTTTCTCGGTGTTATTAGTCTCACAAAGACTCGGAGGGAAATTCCAGCGTTTTCCAGTCCGATGACACTTTCATGGAGTCTGGATGGTTCCTCTGAGAGAACTCTGCTTCCCATAATGCAACGCTGAACAATAGAGCAGCACAAATAGAACACAGCGCTGGTCTAATTTTGATAGATTCTGTTCTTTCTACGCCACTGAAGCTTCACTAAAAGCTTCTTTGGGCTCTTTTGTTTCATCACATCTGGAATAAAGTCGCTCAGACTCGGACTTTACGTTTCCCAGCAGAGACGTTTCACAACAATGTTTTTACATCATTTCTGTTGCACAAGCTGCTATTTTCTATTGTGCTGATTCTCTTGCAGGTTTCTGAGTCATTAAGATCCATTTTAAACACGAACGTTTCAACCTAATTATAGAAAATCGCATTATGGTGAAAAACAAAACAAAGTCAGGGTTTTATAGATGTTAAAGGGGCAGAAATAAGTCAGTTTTCTCACCGTATGAAGCCAAATATTAAGGAAAAGAGGCCGATAGACTGGAAAACTAAACAAAATCTGCAAAAAGAGTAATGTTTAAATACAGTAAATGCAATTTTATGGTCACACCTGTAGATATATTTTCAAAACACAGATTTTTGACATCATTTATAGCTTTGGACTGTTTTCTTTAAAGTCAACATATAAATTATTGCTTTTATTCCATTCATTTATCCGAAATTATCTGTAATTTAGCAAAAAAGAAGTGCACTAAATGCACTAAAGCAACCACAAAGAGACAAAAAGAGACACAAAATGACCACAAAGAGAGACAGAACAACCACAAACACACAAATCAACCACAAAGACACAAAATGACAACAAAAGACACAAAATGACCACAAAATGAGACAAAATGACCACAGACACACAAAACCACCACAAACTGACTAATATAGTAAATAATTGACGTTAGCTGCAGACTCATTGTGTTATTGATCAATATTAGTTCACGTTGTTCTTTTTATATTCTTAGTCTAAAAAGTTAAAAACATCACTAGAAACACGTCTGTAGAACAGAGCTGCTGTCAGAGAGGATCATGGGAAATGTAGTTGCTGTGTAGAAACACTGAGGAGCAGTGAAATGAATACTTTTTAATAAGTTTATACAGTTTCTGAGCACTAATGTAGTTCGTCTGGTGCAGATTTTACAGTTTATTTAGTGAATTTTGTATTTTATCTCATGAACGTCTAAATTTTTAACCCTTTAATGACCTTAATGCGTCATAATAACAACATACTGTAGAAATAAACTTTAGACTGTCGGATTCCTGAAAACACACAACCGAGGTCCGGTTTACCCTCACCAACCGTCATCAGTGTGTGTGTTACAGTGTGTGTGTGTTACAGTGTGTGTGTGTTACAGTGTGTGTGTGTGTGTGAGAGACGCCACTGTCACAAAGGAAACAGCAGGGCAGCATTATTGTGTGTTTGTGTGTAGTTATTGTCTGAGACCACACACAGTGTGTCCTACATATTGAGTCCGTGCGTTCATGAAACTGGACCGACACACAAATAAACTGTCACACAGAGGCGACAACACGTGTGATTTTGTGTTTAGGTTTCGATGTGACATTCAGTCGTTCAAACCCAGAACACACTGAAGTATAAAGGAGTCAGTTAGTGGACATTTCATCTCATTCTGCTCGTTGTTTGTCTCTGTAGATGTTTTATAGCGATTTGTGGTTGTTTTGTGTCTCTTTGTGGTTATTTTGTGTCTCTGTGGTTGTTTTCTGTCTCTTTGTGGTTGTTTTGTGTCCCTTTGTGGTAGTTTTGTGTCTCTTTTTTGTAATTTTTTCTCTTTTGGTCATTTTCTGTCTCTTTGTAGTCGTTTTTTTGCTTCTTTGTGGTCATTTTTTGCCTCTGTGGTTGTTTTGTGTCTCGTTGTGGTCATTTTGTGTCTCTGTTGCAATTTTCTGTCTCTTTGTGGTAATTTTTTGTCTCTCTATGGTCATTTTTTGCTTCTTTGTGGTCATTTTTTGCCTCTGCTTTTGTTTTGTGTGTCTTTGTGGTTGTTTTGTGTCTCCTTGTGGTCATTTTATGTCTCTTTATGGTCATTTTGTGTCTCTTTATGGTCATTTTGTGTCTCTTTATGGTCATTTTGTGTCTCTTTATGGTCATTTTTTGTCTCTCTATGGTCATTTTTTGCTTCTTTGTGGTTATTTATTTTCACTTTGTGGTAATTTTTTGCTTCTTTGTGGTCATTTTTTGCCTCTGCATTTGTTTTGTGTGTCTTTGTGGTTGTTTTGTGTCTCCTTGTGGTCATTTTATGTCTCTTTATGGTCATTTTGTGTCTGTTTATGGTCATTTTTTGTCTCTGTGGTCTTCTTGTAGATGGTTTGCGTCTCTGGGGTCATTTTCATCCGATTATTCTCACTTTGCGTATCATTTTGGTCGTTGTTTGTCTTTATTGTCGTTCCTTGTCGTCAATTTGTGTTAGATTTGTGTCGATTTGCATGTTGTGACCATTTTCAGTCTTTTAAATGAAGCTTTAGCACCAAATTTCCACATAGATCTGAGTGAATCTAAACATTTAAAGTTTTCCTGCTGTTAAAACAGTTTTGTGTCTTTGTGTGAAACGTTAAATTCATGGAGAAGATAAAAACCCTGCAGGCGCCTCACAGTCGCTGCTCTTCACTACTGGAAGTTTACGTCCACTGTCACTGTTTGTTTAACCTCAGAGTGTGTGTCTGTGTGTGTGTAGCTGCCGTGACTGTGTTAATAAATGGGCACGACTCGGTGTGTGTGCTTCCATCTTCCACACAATAGGAGTGTGTGTCTGTGGGTCAGCGAGGCCTCACACATTGTTAACGTGACACAAACAGCTGCCATTGTGTGTGTGTGTGTGTGTGTGTGTGTGTGTGTGTGTGTGTGTGTGTTCGTACTATTAATAACCTGAAAACACTAAACACACATCTTCTAGACATTTTTACTCCCTCTGGACTCTGAGAATTCTAAATAATTATAAATATAGAAGTTATTTCTGCTTCTTGGGACTTTTTAGTCGTTGTGTTACGTTTGTTTCATCACCCTGATCAACACAACATCAACACAACAGACAAAACACACAACACAACAGCGTTTAAGGTCTAGTTTGTTCTTGTTTTGGGTCATTTTTTTCGGTAGTTTAGCAACAGTTTGCTAAATTTTTTCATCATTTTGCATCTCGTAGTTGTTTTGCCTCTTTGTCGTCTTTTGTGTTGTTTTGTGGTCACACTATGTCTCTCCACATTGCTTTTTTTGCGATTTGTGGTAATTTTGTGTCCCTTAGTGGTTATTATGTGTGTCTTTGCGGTCATTTTGTGTCTCTTTGTCGTTGTTTTGTGTCTCTTTGTGGTTGTTTTGTGTCTCTGTGGTTTTGTGTCTCTTTGTAGTAGATTTGTGTTTCCTTGTGGTTGTTTTGTGTCTCTTTGTGATAATTTTATGTCTCTTTGTTGTCATTTTGTGTCTCTTTGAGGTTTGTTTGCATTGCTTTGTTGTACTTTTGTGTCCCTTGAAGGTTGTTTTTCACCATTTTTACATTATTTTGTGGTCATTTTTCATCTCTTTCAGGTGGTTTTGTGTAATTATTTGGTAGTTTAGCAGAAGTTTCGCATCTCACTGTAGCTGTTCTACATCTTTGTGGCCATTTGTGTTGGTTTGTGGTCATTTTGTGCATCTTTGTTTTGTTTTTTTGCATCTTTTTGTCGTCCCTGTGGACCTCCCTCTTTGTCGAAGTATGTCTCTGAGGTTAGTTTATGTTGCTGTGTGGTTGTTTTGTGTCTCTTTGTGGTTGTTTTAGATCATTGTGTGTCTCTCTGAGGTCATTTTGTGTTGTTTTGTGTTACTTTTGCATTTCATTCGTGTCTCTTTACACCTGCTTTCTATCTCTTTGTGGTTCATGTGTGTCTTTGTAGTTATTTTGCGCCCCTTTTGTTGTCACTGTGAATTTCTCTCATTGCAGATTTGTGTCTCTTTGTGATTGCTTTGGTCTTTTTGTGGTCATTTTGTTCCTTTTTGTGGTGATTTTGTGTGTTTTTGGGAGTAGTTTGTGGTCCTTTATGGCCATTTTGTGTCTCTTTGTAGTAATTTGGATCTTTCTGTGGTCATTTAGTTCATTTTTGCGTTTTTTTTGTGGTTCTTTCTGGTAGTTTTGTGTCTTGGTTTTCACTTGTTTTGCGTCTCTTTGTAGTTGCTGCTGTAGTTCTGCATCTTCTGGTCCCTTTGCGTTGTTTTTTCATGGTTTTATTCATTGTAGCTTGTAAATTTCCTTCAAATCTGCATCGTTTCATCTGAGATATTCACTTTATTTGACAGATTTTTTATTGTTCACATGATCTAAAGGCCTCAGCAGCACCAACGCTGGTCTTATAGGTTTTCTTTTTTTGTTTTTTTCTTATAGGTTTTCTTTTACAAGTTTCATGTGCAGAAACTCTGGCTGTCTGTTCTACCAGCCTCGGTCCACCGGGACGTCTGGCTCCAGACCAAACATGTTTTCTGTCATTTAAGAACATTTTAAATATAATATCCGTCCTCTGTGGACTGAAACAGAGAAAAAAAGCCAAACATGGAACAGTTTAGTTGTTTATCCTCCAGATTAGATGCATATTTCCTGCAGCTTCATGTCAAACGTTGGAACAAAGCAGAATATTAGATTAGTGAAGCCGATGTCAACATGGATCCATAGAACAACGTAAACAGAAGATGGAGCTTCGGTTCCCCTGATCGACTCTGACTAATCATTCAGATTATTCCCAGAATCACTAATTACTGCAATCAATCTCTCTTTTCTGTGTTTTACTTTTCCGTCCTGCAGCTTTGAGCCCAAACACAATAAACAGCGAAGAAACGTGACGTCAGCGGTTGGTTCGGTTGTTCAGACTGAAGGTTTGGATTCACTGATTTCAACAACCTGTCAGTTAAAATAATCTATAGTTTGACAAAAAAAATGTTCTATTGTTCCCACATTTTTGAAATACACAAAAACAGATCAATGAAATTACAAAAATAGGCTTTGAATGTGCATGTCTGATGTAAAATAACATTAAAACTTGTCCAAAATGACTAAAAATGTATCTAAAATAACCAACATTTTTTCCAAAGTCATATAAAATTGTTCAAAATTGACTGAAAAGTTGTCAAAAGTAACAAAAAATGTCCAAATTGACTCCAAACTTCTCCAATAGCTTGACTTGAACTTGAAAAGTTTCCAAAATTACTTGAAACTAGTTCAAAATGGCTAAAATTTAGTTTAAAATGATGACGGAATAGACAATAGATGTTTCACCATGCTGAATGTATCTCCAACTACCTTCTGCTCTGTTCACTGTTTCTGAGCCGAGCTGCACTTCTTTCATTCATCCAGGAGGTCTGGTTTTCCTCTTAGATCGCAGCTAAATATCGACTCTGGTGGGACTCGAACCCACAACCTTTGAATCACTTCCTGACATCTAGAAGTCCAATGCGCTGTCCGTTGCGCCACAGAGCCTCATGAGTCCTGAGGACCAGAAACGACCAGAGAAGCTGCTGATTTTTAGTTTTTACAGGCTCTGGTGCAGAGTGTTGTGTAGATTACAGAGATTTACCTGAAATATCACAGATTTAAGCTCAGATTTGGTTGATTTTCCAACAGAACTGCACTCAGGGCACGTTCAAGAACTGTCTGAAAGTTGAAAATAGGTTCTATTTCCCGTTTTTGCAGCTTCTAACTTATGAATGGTGAAACTTTTTACATTTTTTAGAGGTTCGGTGAATGTTTAATTTTTTTAAAAACCACAACAATTCTTTCTGTTTGTAGTTTCTGGCTGACACATGGGGTGATTTTTGTAATTCTTAAACTAGAAAACAAGTTTTTTTGAATGGTATGGTGTGAAATCAAAGCTTGTGCAGTAAAATTCACATGATCAGGGATGTTTTTGTTGAGCAGCAAAGACAAAGAAACGGGACTTCCATGATGAAGCAGTTTAAAGAGCTGCTATTAGAGGGAAAGTGAAGTGTGAAATGAGCCTGATAATTGCATTGATTAATCTGTTCCTGCATTAAATTAAAGCTTCGTTTCACTGGAACCAACAGCCTCTCTGACTTTCCAACCACAAACCTTTGCACACTAATCCTCTTCTAAACACAGCAACCACAGCAGTACATTTTAGCTTCATGAAGGCTTTTTCTGCTTCTGAACGGAGCTGCAACCATTCATCAGTCGTCTGCTATTAAAGTTACTCTCCAACTACTTTCACTAAATATTCATCAGTTTGAGTAAATAGTTTAAGAACCAGGACAATAGAATATTTGTCTTGCTGATGAAGGAATTCTATTGTTGATTCTGGCTTTAATTACTTATGCCAGCTGGTCGGAGGTCATTAAGCACCACAGAAGTCTCTGTCATGGTGCCCCTTTACTACTAATATACAGCAAGCAACAGAAAATGGAGAAAAGGAGTTATATCAGTTTTATAGGGGAGTTAGGAGGGAGAAATGGGGGAGATATGGGGGAGATATAGGGGAGATATGGGGGAGATATGGGGGGGTTTTATCCTGAAGTTTAAACAACATAAATCTAACCTCTGAGGTGCATTCTGGGAGCTGATCTAGTTTCTGTTCAGAGGTGAAACCATCAGTAGGACGATGTTTGACGTCTGTGTTTTATTTAATGCTGCTGGTGGCTGGTCGTCACGGCAACGAGATGCAGCATCAATCACACAGTCACACGCACACACGCACACACGCACACACGCACACACACACACACACACACACAGACAGTGTCGGTTCGCGTGTCACCGAAGTGTGTTTGAGGCACAAACACCTGGAAATACTTCAGCAGGTGATGATGAGGCTGAACACACACACGCTGACAGACGTGTGTGTGTGTGTGTGTGTGTGTGTGTGTGTGTGTGTGTGTGTGTGTCTGTGTGTGTGTGTGTGTGTGTGTGTGTACAATCTCTCTTTGGGGATCTGACTTCATTTAGTTTAGTAAAACTTCGTCTAATAACATAAATCGCTAAGTTTTAAGGTGAAAATTTAAACTCCTGGATATGTACATAAAAAGTCAGATTTCCTGGGGGACAGATTTTATGTAAATAGAAATTAAAAAAATAAAATAAAATTAGGAAAATCTGGCAGCAAGAATCCCAGAAAAACAACAGAAATTAAATAAACTGTAAAAACTGTGAAAGTAATGTACATTTTAAATGTGTGTGTTTTTGTTTTACATATAATAAAAGAGCACATTTTCATTTGTAATTAAATTTATTCTTTGGCATTATTTACAGTTTTTTAAACATGTAAATTATTATATTTTTAAAAAATATGTTAATGTATTTTTTTAAACCTGGAAGATAGTAAAATATTAAAAATATTTACACTTTTTAATTTCTTCAGACACTTCATTTTTCCTTTAAATAATGACAAAATTTTTGTTCATTCAAATACAGTAAAATAATACAACTAATAAAAAACAAATGATCATTTATCAAAATACACATTTTTAATGTGGACATTATTTACATTTTTTGACAGATAACATTTAAATTAATACTTTCAAAAAAAATGTATATTATTTTTTAGACCTGGAAAATAATAAAACAAAGCAATAATGTAAATTAACAGTTTAAAAAAACATTTCCAATTTTTAAAAAATTCTTTACATACTTTATTTTTCTTTCCAATAATGGCTGTAATTATTATTTTTTTTGTCTTTTCAATACAGTAAAAATAATATAAAAAAATAGTAGAAGTAATTATTAATCACAAAAATTTAGATTTTAATACTTTAAAAAATGTTTTGTTTGTTGTTTTTTTTAATACCTGGAAGGTCATAAAACAAGGCAAGAATGTAAATTACCAGTTTAAATTTAATTAAATTTTTACATTCCTCACTACTCAATTTTTCTTTCCAATAATGGCTGTAAAATTACAATTTGAATACAGTAAAAATTATATAAATAATAAAAGAACAAATGATCATTCATTATAAAAATACAAATTTTAAATGTGGATATTATTGCATATACAGTTTGGGCTTGTTTATTTTCCCTTTTTTGACAGGTAACATGTAAATTAATGTTTTTTTTCTTTGTTTTTATTCGATATTATCTAATAATTGACCATAACAGGAAAACAGTTAAAACATTCCTTTTTTACAGTGTCATTCACTCCATTTTGTCCATGTTTTTGGTTCAGACGGTGGTTTTTAACGGTAGAAACAACAGCTGAGGCAGATTTTTGTGGTTCAGATCTTCAGAACTTCAGCAGAACCTGAAACCGCCTCGTACAAAATGTTTTCATTTTATTAGTTACACTTGTCTGTGAATTCACCAGTCCCTGAAGGACGCTCTGGACTCCTGGTGACTCTGATCTAGTTCACCATAGATCTGGACTCCTGGTTACTCTGATCTAGTTCACCATAGATCTGGACTCCTGGTTACTCTGATCTAGTTCACCATAGATCTGGACTCCTGGTGACTCTGATCTAGTTCACCATAGATCTGGACTCCTGGTGGCTCTGATCTAGTTCACCATAGATCTGGACTCCTGGTTACTCTGATCTAGTTCACCATAGATCTGGACTCCTGGTGGCTCTGATCTAGTTCACCATAGATCTGGACTCCTGGTTACTCTGATCTAGTTCACCATAGATCTGGACTCCTGGTGACTCTGATCTAGTTCACCATAGATCTGGACTCCTGGTGGCTCTGATCTAGTTCACCATAGATCTGGACTCCTGGTGACTCTGATCTAGTTCAC